>NC_069499.1:686531383-686553883 GCF_027579735.1 Bombina bombina
TTAGTTAACAACAGTCCGCTGCTCATCGCCCCGTACTTGGTGCATGGCTTTTTGACAGCTTTTTTGATCATTTTTGAGAGCGTATTCAGGTCTGCGGCAGCAAGGTTAGGCGAACTTAGGCGAGCATATTGGGGCCGCTGAATGCAGGTAAGTTGACGGCTTGATAACTAGTGACCACTGGCAATACCTTATGAAGTTCAGAAATCGTAAACTGCCGAAAGAAACCATAGATTGTGATCGATGTCAAGTTTCATTACTACTAATTTTGCCAAAATGATGATCTTACAAATTAAAGCATTTTTTTGCTTTAGAATTTCCCTTTAAGCTGGTGCATATTGTATTCACTGTTTTTTGTATAATTCCATATTCTAAATCAACAATCTTATACTGTAATCTACAAAACCCTTCTAAGTAACTGTTTAACCAGTACAAATAGAAGAAAATCACGCTCTCCTCACCGGTTCTGACAATGACAAATTGTGCTAGCAGCTGTATGCTCTATAACTGTATCTAAACACCAGTAAATTAAGTGCTATTTACTAAAATTGTCTCAGCTGCAAAACTATGACAAACCAAGAGGGGAAAAATACTCAATTTAAGCACTCAACATTATATTTTCTGTTGAATAAAAGTAGACTGATTTTACACTTACTGTGCTTACAATATTTACATTTTGTTACACAAATATACCCTATTTTATAACAAATGAAAATGTAAACATGAAAAATGTTTTGCATGAAAACAAGTATGTTAGGGGTAGATTTATTAAATGCCGGGCGAACATGATTCGCTGTATCAAATCATTGTGAAATGCTTGTGAAATTCCACCCCCTGCACATTCACGTCTAATCGGCCGCTAGCAGGGGATGTCGAATCGGGAGGATTGCAGTCTGCCCGAGTTAAGGAGCAGTGGTCTTACGACCACTGCTTCTTAATTTATGTTTCCGGCAAGCAAGGGAAAGAAGACACTTCTGAATGCCATGCCCAGGTGACTCCTGTCAGGGGCCCATTGGGCTAGGGGGGCCCATGAGACAAGAACTTTTTTTAAAAATTTGGGCAGTCACCAGTGGGTACTACAGCAGAGTGCTAATTGAGCATGGGAAATGTTATTAGCATTTGAGAGGATTTCTGAGTGTGCACTAAACCACTATGCACAGTGTGAGACAGACTTGGCACTTTGTTTGTACAGTGTGTGCCTGAGTCAGACGGCAGATCACTTTAATTTGCAGAGGTAGGACTTACTTAGCAAATGTTTTTTATTTCTTTGTGCAATTTCGGATTGTAACTTCAGTGTGGTAGTAGTTGTATGGTGGGGCCAGGGGCCATAAAAACACCTTTTTTAAGCCACAGTGTAATTATGATTATTTGACAATGCTGTAGAAATTCTATATTTAAAACCATGCAGAAATGTTTCCTCCTCAATACACAAATGGTATGTGCCCTACTGTATATATATATATATATATATATATATATATATATATATATATATATATATATATATAAATATATATATATATTACATTCCAGTTTACTGCCCCTTTATGCAAGGACTTTCCAGATGCAAGGAGGCATTTTATCTAATATTTTTACATCTGCATAACCAGATCTAAGCAGTGAACAAGTGCGCATGTGCACGAAACATGTCTGCATGGGGATCAGCTCACTTACCTGATTGCTAGAGTCACTGCTGGCTTTTTCGTAGGACATCTTGTTATATGTCCTTTTTACTGTCTGGAATAAAGTCATTTTTATTTTTATACTTTGTTGCCTGGAGACTACTCATTTTTCAACACTTATGCTCTCAGCACTATTAAGCGTTAATCCAGAAACACAGAGCGCTTGTTGATTTTTTTGTATTCTATACATAACCAGATCTAATGGTATGAGTACCACAGCTTATGGTTCCACCAAGACCATATAGACTACAGCATTTTCAAAATCCATAAGTACAGCTGACAGATGGGAACATTTGTACACTATAATTGAATTGGTGCTGTTGGGAAAATGGGGAAAAAAATCAAACAAACATATGTCAACCTTTTAAAAGTACTTTTCTTCATCTAGCCATTTACCCAGATCATTAATGTACAATTTTGAATTCACAGAATTATTTTTGTTTGCACATTTACAAATATAATTCTTTAAAAAGTGATCTCTTAATTTCTGCAATTTTTTTTATCATGCATGTCACACAATGTTGATTTAGGGGATGCAAGGTGCATAAATGTTTCCTTATTAAAAAAGTGAGTGGAATAGTGCGCTAGTGTCAGGGGAGGAGATCAAACACCTTACTGGGTATGCTTAGATCCTTCAATCTAAGCAACAATGATGTGCTTAAAAAAGAGAGTGGATAGTAAGGGCGCTAAGAGCTGAAGATCTTAGGGGGTAGTGTTTTTCGATAATCTGCTATTGTTGCATTAATATTAGTGGTACATTGGGTGTAAGTAATTAATTTCTAAGTGATTCTACATATACACTCTAATCATGTTGGATAAATTTTAAATATTTTTAATAAAGGTTAAAATTTCCCATTTATACATAGACACTTGTGTGAAATAATTATTAGAGACGTTTCTCTATTATATTGAGGATCCAACCAACAATATCACAAATCAGCAAAGTTTTGCAATCATAAGAAAATTTGTATGATATAAGAAATGTATCAGTTTTTGACAATCTATACAGTGTTAAAAATTAAAAATTAAAAAATTGTAGCAGCCTTGTATATAAAAACAATGTTGAATGAACTCAGTTGTGTTCTTATATAAGAAAGTTCCTCTCCATTTGGAGAAATATAGTAGCTATATAAATAGGAGTTCTTTTACAGCGGTGCTGTGAGAAACTAATTTATAAGGAACACTTTAGTGCCTCTGAGTCCAGAGAGTATTAGGTTAAAAGTTTTTTTATATATATATAAGCGTCCCACATATGCAGTGTTTTTCAGGTGGTATTTGTTATCTTCTAGTTGTAACGTACCTCTCTTTTCTGGTATCCAAAAGCCGTGAGGTGTGCTGTGTTTCTTCCGCGGCTGGTCTTTGCCTTGTGAAACCGGCGTCTGACGTCACACCCGGTTATCCACAGGAGCCGCCCCACAGGTGTCAATCACTGTCCCGAAGACACTCTTAGGTAGTTACCACTTGTAGCAGTTAGTTCCAAATAGAATGTATTCTGATGCCGCCAGTGTTGGCGATCCTTAGGACAAGTCCCTTATCTTGTGGTAACCTGCTCTTAGTGCTTGGGCACGCAGATTATTTTTGTTCAACAGGTGTTCTGTTACAAGGAACAGTTCCAATTTTAAAGGGTCAACCCTGGTTGTCAAATTGTAGTAGAACTCTGGTGCAAGGTCCTCTCACTTCTACGCGTTTCACTCCCTTAGGAGCTTTATCAAGAATGACCTGAGACCATTATGCACCTTTCTTTTAAAGGGGCACTCCTTTTCTTATTGGCTGAATTTAAACTTGATTTTTGTCATATGTGTTCTCTTCTTCATTTTTTTTTTTTTGGGGTGGATTTTTTCTATATACTCTCTTCAGCACTATTAGATGCACCTTCTTACAAACATTTTTTCAACTTTTACAAGGCTTTCTAATTCCATAAAGCGTCATTTGTTACATAAATTATTATATAATTACATAAAAATAAAAATAAATGCAATATTACTAATAGATAAAATAGAAAAATAAAAAGTGTCAGAGAGAAATTTTTACTTAGGGGTATATAATATATTTATAATTTGTGCTTGTGTTATTCTACTCATACATAGTGAGATATCCAACTGGATGTTTTGTGTAGGGAAAATTTTTTATTTTGCTAAAAACGTATTAATATGTGAGGTTTTTATGTGTTTAAACTTTATTTAAAGTGCATTTAAGCAAAAAGTGCTAGGGTGCTGATCTGGGGGTATTTGTGAAAACTTAAGAAAAATATAATTAGTGCATTAATCTAACAAAAAGGGTGATATATCTAGTTCTGAGTTCAACCCTTTTGGAGATAAGGTATTATACTTAAATATGAACTCTGCTTCTTTAAGTAAGAGTTTTTTCTGGATATCTCCTCCCCTCCAATGATTTTTTACTTTATATATCCCCCAATAAGACATATCTTTAGTTTTACCTTTATGGACATTTTTAAAATGTTTGTAGAGATATGTATCCTCATTTCCATTTTCTATACTGGAAATGTGCTCCCTTATTCGATCCCTTACTGCTCTTTTTGTTTCTCCAAAATAGAACATGTTGCAGGTACATTTTAGAATGTATATAATACCTTTACTTGTACATCTAATTAGTTCTTTTATTTGGATGGACTCTTCTATGCTCCCTATCTGTATAATACTTTGTTTTTTACTGTGTTTACATGCTTTGCAAGAATAGCATGGAAAGAATCCTGCTATTTTGTGTCCATGAAAGTTTTTTTGTATCAGATTTTTTGGTTTATTTTGTCTTTTCATTTCACTAGGAGCAAGTAGTGATTTTAAATTGGCTTCTTTCTTAAAGACAAAGCTAGGGCTCTTAGATATTTTTTCTCCTAGTATATCGTCCTCTTTAATCAAGTGCCAATGTTTCCTGACAATTTTTTTAATTAAATTGTGGTCAATGTTATAGTCTGTAACAAATGGGACCTTTATTGTGTCCATATCTGTAGATGTTTTTTCTTTATATACCAGCATAAATGTTTCCTCCTGTGAGTGTTTATGTGGGTGACTGTGTTTATGTTTTTGTGCTTTGGTTTGTGTCTCTATGAGTGTGTATGTATTTTTTTTTTCTGTGGGTCTCTCTGTGAGGGTGGGTGTGTATTTCTTTGTGAATTTTCTGTGGATGTCTGTGAGGGTGTGTGCATATGTCTTTGAGCTTTTTTCTATGGGTGTCTCTGTGAGGGTGTGTGTATGTTTGTCTTTGTGTATTTTCTCTGGATGCCTCTGTGAGGGTGGGTGTGTATGTCTGTGTTTTCTGTGGATGTCTCTGTGAGGGTGTGTGTGTATGTATGTCTGTGTTTTCTGTGGATTTCTTTGTGAGTGACTGTGTTTATGTTTTTGTGCTTTGGTTTGTGTCTCTATGAGTGTGTATGTATTTTTTTTCTGTGGGTCTCTCTGTGAGGGTGGGTGTGTATTTCTTTGTGAATTTTCTGTGGATGTCTGTGAGGGTGTGTGCATATGTCTTTGAGCTTTTTCTATGGGTGTCTCTGTGAGGGTGTGTGTATGTTTGTCTTTGTGTATTTTCTCTGGATGCCTCTGTGAGGGTGGGTGTGTATGTCTGTGTTTTCTGTGGGTGTCTCTGTGAGGGTGTGTGTATGTCTTTGTGTGTTTTCTGTGGGTGTCTCTGTGAGGGTGTGTGTATGTCTTTGTGTGTTTTCTGTGGATGTCTCAGTGAGGGTGTGTGTATGTATGTCTTTCTGTGTTTTATGTGGTTGTCTCTCTGTGTGTGTATGTCTTTGCATGTTTTATTTGTGTGTGTGTGTGTGTGTGTGTATGTCTTTTTGTGTTTTCTGAGGCTGTCTCTGTCTGTGTTTCCTTGGGTGTATGTGCAAGTTTGAGATTGTGTGTGTGTGTCAATTGCCTGTTCCTTTTTAGGACATTTTGACCTTACTACTGATTATTCACATCTTTCTACAGACTTTGAGACTAATAGAACTTTCCAGAAGTCACCAATCTACCATTTAACCTTTAAATTATTGTTTAGGCAGTTCAGGGCCCTTCCTTTCAGCCACTGCATGCTGTTGTCATCATTTAGTTGGCATCTTCCTTTACAAAAAGATAATCAGAACTCCATATTTTGTTTTCTAAATCTCCTTTTTTTACAAAACTGTAGTTTACCTCATTACTTGTCAGGTCAATGTAAACAAGTGCTGAGTGTCTGTTTGGGTGTCTGTGTCTGAGTGTGTTTCTTTGCGTGTCTGCTAGAGTGTCTATATGTGAATCCTTATGTGTGAGTGTGTGTGTTTCAGTGTATGAGTGTGTCTGTGTGTGTGTATGTTACTACCTTTACAACATTTCCAAGTTTAAATAGACACTTAAGAATAAAGTGCATATACGTTTTAGTCACTTGATAAAAAAATTGCACATGTCAAAGGAGTGGGGGGGGGGGCCTGAACAATGGTTGAGTCAGGGCCTCCAAAATTTCTAGTGGCGGCCCTGGCCATGCCTATGCAGCAGCAGAAATGATAATTTACTAGACTATTGGTTACTTCATTATCATTTCATAGCTTGCTTGCCAACTGTCCAAATATCCCCAGGACATTCCTGGTTGTTTGCCTTATTGCCCATATTTTCCCTGTCTGTAACCACGTTGTAAGAATCTGCCCTGAGGTGTGGGCTTGGCATGAATGTCTTTGGTATGGAATTAGATGTTAGAGCTCAGTTGATCTTGTGTATTTATTTTTAGGATAGGGCATGTACTGGTTGGTTTTTTCTTTATAGTAATGTTTTTTGCCATGTTGAGTTTATCTGGAAAGCTCTAATCTTCCAGCACTCACCACAAGCATAACGGGTGGTGCACAATTTCACATGAGTGCATATGATGCTGTCTTGTTCATCTGACCCATGATATATATATATATAGAGAGAGAGAGCCACATGTTTTTTTGTCAGTGCACCCCCTTATTGTTACTTGATAACTATTAATGTTTTAGATTAAGATTTTTCATGTTTGAGCAAAAGAGCTGTGATTACTTCAGTGCAATGCCCAATAAATGCAATTCTTAGGGCAATTTTCATATTAGATTTTTTAAAGATAGGTTGTTGTTCTTTTGGGGGGGGTGCTACTTTGGTTGCAATATAGCTTTTTTATGCAAAAGAGCTGCACGACAAATGCTTTTTTCAGGGTTATTTTAATTTTAAGCAACTTTCTAATTTACTCCTATTATCAAATTTTCCTCATTCTCTTGGTATGTTTATTTGAAAAGCAAGAATGTAAGTTTAGATGCCGGCCCATTTTTGGTGAACAACCTGGGTTGTCATTGCTGATTGGACAGCACCAATAAACAAGTGCTGTTCATGGTTCTGAACCAACAATTTGATCGCTCCTTAGCATAGATGCCTTATTTTTCAAATAAAGATAGCAAGAGAACGAAGAAAAATTGAAAATAGAAGTAAATTAGAAAGTTGCTTAAAATTGAATGCTCTATCTGAATCATGAAATAAAAAATTTGGGTTCAGTGTCCCTTTAAGGGGGTTAATAGGTTAGGGGTAATTTGTGATGGGGGTTGTAGCAGTTTGGGGGTTAATAGGTTAGGGATAGTTTGTGATGGGGTAATAGCAGTTTAGGGGTTAATAGAATAGGGGGTATTGTGATGTGGGTGTGGTGGTTTAGGGGTTCATAGTATAGTGGGGATGTGGCTGTTTTCGGATTAATAGTGTAGCAGGGTAATTTGCGATGGAGGTGTGGCAGTTTAGGGGTTAATAGTGTAGGGGTAGATAATGTAGGTGGGAAAAAATGTATTATCCTTTTTATGTGTTTACTACAACTTTTTTCTCAGCCCAAACTCTTTATGCAAACTTTCAAGTCGCGTAAAATATTTGAGCGAAAAATGTGATTGCATTTGAGCAATCACATTTCCTTTTAACCTGTAATATGAGTGCACTTTTGCACCCAACGGGGGCCCATTAAAAGAATAGGGAGCACAAATTATCAAGAATTACCAAAAAAAAACTTGAACAAAAGTCAAGCGCAAATGACTGTGCTCCATCCATAATCTATCCCTTCATTTTCTGCTGTTTTTCGTAGTACCATTGACGTTGCATGTTACCAGCGTAATATTATACAGCAGTGATATTCTCTCGGCCATGAATTCTGCTAAATGAACAGTTCCTTTGAGATAATAAGGAACTTTACAACTTCTCATTGTGTTTTTATTAATGAGTCAATTCTTGTTCATAGCTTCTATCTGAAAGCTGTTGTCTGCAGAAAGCTGTTATTTCATTTCAGTCTTCTAATGCTATAATGAATCAAAAAGGGAATCTATGGCCTCATCTCATTAGTAGTAAACCTCCCAGTTCTGAAGACATATTTTCAGTGTCCTTGCCTTGCAATAGCTAAATACATTTCAACTGTAAATCAACTTGGAAAAGAAACAGAAGAAATTGTAGCTGTGTATCAGATGGAAGACCATATGGGTATTATGTACAGAGCAACAGTGTGCAACTTTATCGGAAAAAAATAAAAAAGCTGAGAACAGAGCACTATACCACTGATTACGAAAATTTAATGAAACATAAACAGAGGTAAATAATTATATTGTCATATTTTTTAATAAGGTTATAGTATAAAGTTAATAAAACAGCAAGAATTTTTTTAAAAAAAACGAATATATAAAGGGGCATTCTAATGCAAAATTGCATGTTCTAATTAATTAGATTATGAAATTTTGCTATTACGGACAATATCAAAATATGTGTATAACCCCTGCATACACATGGTAAAGTCCTGCTGCAAGCATTGCAGCTCCCAAGCTGATCCCTGGCAGTGATCTGCTGCTCCCGATTGTCTCATCAGCCATGTTTTATGCAGTATCTGCAATGCTTGCAGCTCCCAAGTGGGACTTTACCTAAAATAGGAATAGGCCCATCAAGTTTGCCCATATTTCCTATAAAGTATATGCATAACTTATTCGCAGAATTGCTTTATGCTTTATCCAAGGCATTTTTTAAGTCCCCAACTGTGTATCTGTTTAACTCCTCTAATGGAAGTTTATTCCATGAATCAACCGCCCTTTCTGTAAAGAAGTATGTCCACAAATTACTACTGAACCTAACCCCCTTTTTGGGAAATAAACATAGTAAAGTAGGGTCAGTAATACAAACTAAATATGTTATAAAAGGTCAGAGCAGGTTAATTTTTGAATAGGCTCACTAAAATATCAAATAATGCAGTCCATTAATCAAAACTATCATAATTTAGTTCAAACAATAGGATAATTGTAGCATGGTACTTAACAATCCTACGTGGATAGGCACAGCAACCGTGAACATTCTAGAGTGGCCTTCAGTATCTATTTAGATTTTGTACTGCAAAATCTGCTTCCCTGAACATGGAGGGATAATTACCCCCTCTAAAGAACAAAGTATTACTGATTTATAATAAAAATGAACAAATACAACATTTAGTAACTGCAGGAATGGGAAGATATCATGCCACAAAGCTCCCCCTCAAAATGTAGTGCCACCCTAAATCCTGCTGCCTTAGACACAAGCCTAGTTGACCTTGGCCAAAATACACCCTTACTGGCATTAAATTCATATTTACTTTAATACCAGTCCGCTTAATACTTCAATCATATTCATAATTCATTAGAACCATTTAACTTAAATAAAACCCTCAAACACCAATACCAAGAGAGAACAACGGAAAATGAACATATTAGTATGTGTCTGTCACCCCCCACACACACACACGCACACAAACACACGCACACACACACATATACACACACACACATGCACACGCACACACACACATACACACGCACACACACACATACACACGCACACACGCACACACACGCACACATACACACACACACACATATACACACGCACACACACATACACACGCACACACACATACACACATACACACGCACACACACACATACACACGCATACACACGCACACACACACATACACACGCATACACACGCACACACACACACACATACAAACACACATACAAACACAAACACACACGCACACACACACACGCACACACACACACACATATACACACACGCACACACACACACACACATACACACACATACACACATACACGCACACACATACACACACATACACACACATACACACACGCACACAAAAACACACACACACACGCACGCACGCACGCACGCACACACACTGGGAGTATGATTTCACCCAAACCTTCTATTTTTTTCTATAACCAGTACTTTGAAATGTGTATAAATGCATTTCAATTTAAAATAGAAGCATTGCAATGTACTTCCATTATCAAAAATGCTTCTATTTAAAGTTATCATGTTTTTCATTATGATCTTGGAGTTAATGTGCGCTGGTATTACAACTAAATTGCAATGAGAACGGGAGCTCATGTTCTCATTGCTATGAAGCATTGCGGTCACGAGAGCGTGTTTCCATAGGCTCCCAGAG
Organism: Bombina bombina; assembly: GCF_027579735.1. Classification (NCBI taxonomy): domain Eukaryota; kingdom Metazoa; phylum Chordata; class Amphibia; order Anura; family Bombinatoridae; genus Bombina; species Bombina bombina. The sequence goes on from NC_069499.1 coordinate 686,541,508, forward strand.
AAGGCATCAGCAAAGGGGTAAGTAGCGCAGCAATAGGCAACATTTTTAAATATGTATGCATATGAATATATACATATATAGTTATGTGTTATGTGTGTATATACACATATTAACACATAAATATATATGTATATAAGCATATACATATATATTTACATTGCGGTCTATGGCAACACACATTCAATTCACATAGACTGCAATGTAAAGGAATTTTTATTTAAAAAAAAGGTAAAAAAAAATGTAATTAAAAACTATATTGCCCTGTATTTTGAGGGCATTTGGGGCACTTTTAGAAAATTAACCAGAGATCTAATCTACAAAGCACAAAGTGTAAGTGTAACAAAATTCTCATATCATGCAGTGCGATATTGCACTGGGCAAAATTTGCCTGTCTAGACTCTTGTGAGAAATCTTGCAGTGCTGAAGGGTTTTAGCATTCAGTGAGTTTGGCCCCTGTGAAGTCTGCACTACAATTTCTCTCCAAGATGGAGAATCTTTTATCATCACCATGGGGCCTAGTTATCAAGCCGTCAACCTCAAATACGCTGGAATTCCGCAGCGTATTTGTGGCGAGGCTGATTCGCCTTAGTTATCAAAGGCTCGAGACCGGCAAAAGTAGAATTTTGTGACGTAAGCATCGATCCGCCGGACTCAGTCCGACACAGATCGATTCTTACGTCACTCCAGATGTTCCGCACACAAGTGCGGCACATTCTCGCTACTTTTGCTAGTTATCAAATGACTAGCAGGTACGCTCGGCACTTTTACGGCCCAGCGTACCTGGTTTTCAATCCGCCACCCCTGGAGGCGGCGGATCCCATAGGAATCAATGGGAGTCTGACCATAGCGAAAGTACAAGTTCGCTGCTGACAGACATCCCATTGATTTCTATGGGAGCTGTCTACACCTAACACCCTAACATGTACCCCGAGTCTAAACACCACTAATCTGTCCCCCCTACACCGCCGCAACTAAATAAAGTTATTACCCCCTAAACCGCCGCTCCCGCAGCCCACCGCAAGCTACTCTATACATATTAACCCCTAAACCGCCGCTCCCGGAGCCCACCGCAACTATAATAAATGTATTAACCCCTAAACCGCCGCTCCCTGAACCCGCCGCAACCTATATTAAATGTATTAACCCCTAATCTGCCCCCCCTACACCGTCGCCACCTATAATAAATTTATTAACCCCTATCCTGCCCCCCACTACGCCGCCGCCACTGTAATAAAATTATTAACCCCTAAACCTAAGTCTAACCCTAACCCTAACGCCCCCCCTAACTTAAATATCAATTAAATAAATCTAAATAAATTAACTCTTATTAACTAAATGAATCCTATTTAAAACTAAATACTTACCTTTAAAATAAACCCTAATATAGCTACAATATAAATAATAATTATATTCTAGCTATCTTAGAATTTATATTTATTTTACAGGTACCTTTCAATTTATTTTAACTAGGTACAATAGCTATTACATAGTTATTAACTATTTAATAGCTTACCTAGCTAAAATAAAGAGAAATGTACCTGTTAAATAAATCCTAACCTAAGTTACAATTACACCTAACACTACACTATACTTTAATAAATTATTCCTATTTAAAAATAAATACTTACCTGTAAAATAAACCCGAAGATAGCTACAATGTAATTAATAATTATATTGTAGCTATCTTAGGATTTATATTTATTTTACAGGTAACTTTGTATTTATTTTAGCTAGTTAGAATAGTTATTAAATAGTTATTAACTATTTAATAACTACCTAGCTAAAAGAAATACAAAATTACCTGTAAAATAAATCCTAACTTAAGTTACAATTACACCTAACACTACACTATACTTTAATAAATTATTCCTATTTAAAAATAAATACTTACCTGTAAAATAAACCCGAAGATAGCTACAATGTAATTAATAATTATATTGTAGCTATCTTAGGATTTATATTTATTTTACAGGTAACTTTGTATTTATTTTAGCTAGTTAGAATAGTTATTAAATAGTTATTAACTATTTAATAACTACCTAGCTAAAAGAAATACAAAATTACCTGTAAAATAAATCCTAACTTAAGTTACAATTAAACCTAATACTACACTATCATTAAATTAATTAAATAAACTACCTACAAATAACTCAAATTAAATACAATTACATAAACTAACTAAAGTACAAAAAATAAAAAAAGCTAAGTTACAAAAAATAAAAAAATAAGTTACAAACATGTTAAAAATATTACAACAATTTTAAGCTACTTACACCTAATCTAAGCCCCCTAATAAAATAACAACCCCCCCAAAAATAAAAAAATGCCCTACCCTATTCTAAATTAAATAAATTTCAAAGCTCTTTTACCTTACCAGCCCATTTGTGGGGGCATGCCCCAAAGAAAACAGCTCTTTTGCCTGTAAAAGAAAAATACAACCCCCCCCAACATTAAAACCCACCACCCACATACCCCTAATCTAACCCAAACCCCCCTTACAAAAACCTAACACTAATCCCCTGAAGATCATCCTACCTTTAGTTGTCTTCACTCAGCCGAGCCACCGATGGAACCGAAGAGGACATCCGGAGCGGAAGAAGTTAATCCTCCAAGCGGCGCTGAAGAAATCTTCCATCCGATGAAGTCATCATCCAGGCGGCGCTGAAGAAAAGTCTTCGATCCTGCCGATGTCATCTTCAAAGAGGCGCTGAAGAGGTCTTCTATCCGGGCTAAGTCATCTTCCAAGCCGGGTCTTGAATCTTCCTTCCGCCGACGCGGAACCACCTTCTTCACCGACAGACTATGACAAATGACGGCTCCTTTAAGGGACGTCATCCAAGATGGCGCCCCCTCAATTCCGATTGGCTGATAGGATTCTATCAGCCAATCGGAATTAAGGTAGGAAAATTCTGATTGGCTGATGGAATCAGCCAATCAGATTCAAGTTCAATCCGATTGGCTGATCCAATCAGCCAATCAGATTGAGCTTGCATTCTATTGGCTGATCGGAACAGCCAATAGAATGCGAGCTCAATCTGATTGGCTGATTCCATCAGCCAATCAGATTTTTCCTACCTTAATTCCGATTGGCTGATAGAATCCTATCAGCCAATCGGAATTGAGGGGACGCCATCTTGGATGACGTCCCTTAAAGGAGCCGTCATTCGTCGTAGTCCGTCGGTGAAGAAGGTGGTTCCACGTCGGCGGAAGGAAGATTCAAGACCCAGCTTGGAAGATGACTTCGCCTGGATAGAAGACCTCTTCAGCGCCTCTTTGAAGATGACATCGGCAGGATCGAAGACTTTTCTTCAGTGCCGCCTGGATGATGACTTCATCGGATGGAAGATTTCTTCAGCGCCGCTTGGAGGATTAACTTCTTCCGCTCCGGATGTCCACTTCGGTTCCATCGGTGGCTCGGCTGAGTGAAGACAACTAAAGGTAGGATGATCTTCAGGGGATTAGTGTTAGGTTTTTGTAAGGGGGGTTTGGGTTAGATTAGGGGTATGTGGGTGGTGGGTTTTAATGTTGGGGGGGGTTGTATTTTTCTTTTACAGGCAAAAGAGCTGTTTTCTTTGGGGCATGCCCCCACAAATGGCCCTTTTAAGGGCTGGTAAGGTAAAAGAGCTTTGAAATTTATTTAATTTAGAATAGGGTAGGGCATTTTTTTTTTGGGGGGGGGGTTTGTTATTTTATTAGGGGGCTTAGATTAGGTGTAAGTAGCTTAAAATTGTAATATTTTTAACATGTTTGTAACTTATTTTTTTATTTTTTGTAACTTAGCTTTTTTTATTTTTTGTACTTTAGTTAGTTTATGTAATTGTATTTAATTGTAGTTATTTGTAGGTAGTTTATTTAATTAATTTAATGATAGTGTAGTATTAGGTTTAATTGTAACTTAGGTTAGGATTTATTTTACAGGTAATTTTGTATTTCTTTTAGCTAGGTAGTTATTAAATAGTTAATAACTATTTAATAACTATTCTAACTAGCTAAAATAAATACAAAGTTACCTGTAAAATAAATATAAATCCTAAGATAGCTACAATATAATTATTAATTATATTGTAGCTATCTTAGGGTTTATTTTACAGGTAAGTATTTATTTTTAAATAGGAATAATTTATTAAAGTATAGTGTAGTGTTAGGTGTAATTGTAACTTAGGTTAGGATTTATTTAACAGGTACATTTCTCTTTATTTTAGCTAGGTAAGCTATTAAATAGTTAATAACTATTTAATAGCTATTGTACCTAGTTAAAATAAATTGAAAGGTACCTGTAAAATAAATATAAATCCTAAGATAGCTAGAATATAATTATTATTTATATTGTAGCTATATTAGGGTTTATTTTAAAGGTAAGTATTTAGTTTTAAATAGGATTCATTTAGTTAATAAGGGTTAATTTATTTAGATTTATTTAATTAATATTTAAGTTAGGGGGGGCGTTAGGGTTAGGGTTAGACTTAGGTTTAGGGGTTAATAATTTTATTACAGTGGCGGCGGTGTAGTGGGGGGCAGATTAGGGGTTAATAAATTTATTATAGGTGGCGACGGTGTAGGGGGGGCAGGATAGGGGTTAATAGGTTATAGGTTGCGGCGGGTTCAGGGAGCGGCGGTTTAGGGGTTAAACTATTTATTTAGTTGCGGAGAGGTGCGGGATCAGCAGGATAGGGGTTAATAATTTTATAATAGAGGGCGACGGTGTAGGGGGGGCAGGATAGGGGTTACTAGGTATACTGTAGGTGGCAGCGGTGTCCGGGAGCGGCGGTTTAGGGGTTAATACATTTATAAGAGTTGCGGCAGGGTCTAGGAGCGGCGGTTTAGGGGTTAATACATTTATAAGAGTTGCGGCAGGGTCTAGGAGCGGCGGTTTAGGGGTTAGTAACTTTATTTAGTTGCGGGGGGGCTCCGGGGGCGCCGGTATAGGGGGTAGAATAGTGTAGTTTAGTGTGAGTGCTTAGTGACAGGCTAGCAATAAAGCTGGGAAAAAGCCGAAGGGCAGCGAGATCGGATGAGTGATAACTCTCACAGTCCGCTGCTCATCGCCCCGCGGCTTTTTGACAGCTTTATTTGATAACTTAGGCGTATTTTTTCAGGTCTGCGGCGGCGATGTGAGGCGAGCTTAGGCGGGCGTATTGGGCCGGCGAAGCCAGAAAAGTAGACGGCTTGATAACTACCCCCCCATGTCTTTAAATCTTCCAAAGGCATTAAACATTCAGTTTAATTCCCACTCAGGAACCAGAAGCACTGCAGCTCCCAAACGTGGTAAAAAACATTTTGTCTCCTGATTGGCCAAGTTCTGCTCGCACATGACATTGCAGGGATAAACATTACAGTAATGCAAATATTGCATCCTCTAATAATTTAGAGCATGTATTTTGTTCTATCAGCATGTCCCTTTTTTTTTTTTTTAATAATTTTTTATTGAGGTTTTTGCGTAGAACATACATAAAGCATAATACACCATTTTGTAAAAGGAACAAAATACAAAATACAAACATAGTTACCCGAAAAATTTCGGAAATCATACAATAGCTTGGTGAAAGGCTAATGAAACCTCGATTTTTCAATAATATATCACATGTGACTGACCTGTTAGGAACAAAGATTCAGGCCCTATGGGCCAAAAATATGAAAAATAATAGTTATCTGACGGTCAGGAGTCTAGCTCGCTAGGGACTTCAAAGTATATCATGCGTAGCTGATCTATGAGGAGCTTTGTTTTAGGCCCAATGGACCTAGAGTATAGGAAATAATAGATAACTGATGTCCAGAAAGCTAGTTTTTTTATAAGCTTCAAAAGGAGCATGAATACGTGCATAATAAGTGGGGGAAGGGGGATATTCAGCGGGTAAGCACCGCTATGTATATTAGGGAGAAAGTGGAGGAAGTGGAGGGCGGAGCCATAGGAATATAGGAGTATAGTAGGGGACTTAGAGGGGCCTATTAATCTTGGTAATGTAGCAAAGTAAGTGGGCTAAGATATCTAGTTACCCAGCTATAAATAATTAGTCATGTGAACATGTGGCATATACCTGCCATTTGGGAGCCACTACTTAACTAATATAACCATTGTGCAAGTAGACATTGCTTCGCGTATTTAACATAATACCTATAGAAACTGTATTATATGCTAGTCCCCTCGGTTACATAGGTGAGCTTAGAAAATATAGACCTACTGATCGTAGAGAGATGTATATTGAGCACAGTTAACAAGCACTAACACATAATGGTGTATAATATTAACTGCAAGGGTGTCTATTCGTAACAATAATATTAGCTGTGCAGTCTGAATGAGCTGTGGAGTTAGCTATTACCTAAATCTAACTTTGTATTACAAGTAAATGGATGTAGTATGTGTTGAGTAGTTAAGTCACTGTGTCAATAGAACCTAAACTATAGAGTCTCTGTAGGGAGGGTGTCAGAAACTAGCTCTGCAGGGAGTTGTTCATATATAGTTCCCGCCAAAACTATAGCAAACTGTCTCGGCCGCTGACAGTCCGCTCATGCAATATAGGGAAATGGTGCAGGGTAACCTTAAAGGGAAACCATAGTGGCATATATATAGCTAGCTTATTGACTAGGAGATAGAGATAAATATAATAGCATATGTAAGCATATTTAGCTGAAAAATAGTCCTAACTGATTTCTAGGGACTAAACATCTCTGAATGGATGACTATATAAGACATCACACATCAAACCCATACACCGAGTATATATAGTTTTATCATTAAGCTTATAGTTGAACACACAGTACCCCGAAAGTGAGACAATAATAGACTTGTCTACCAGTATCTCTGAATTCTGTGGTATAATTACACACCATTTGGATGAATATTAGGGCAGGTCAGATTAGAGAGACATGAGCACTCCTGCATGTACAAATAGGCAAACTTGAGAGCCCATACTTTGCATAAACATTAACACCAAATATAGCTATAGGCAAATATGTCTCAGGGTACTACTATAACAGGTATATCACATAAAAATATAACACCAGAAAACCAATAACTGTCTAATCTCTGCTAAATTACATATACAATAAATTTTCTTAGGAGTATCTATTATATAAAGGAAGGACGATTTAAACCGTAATAGTTACACATAGAGACAACTCTCACACTATGATAATGAAGGCTAACTTAAGCAGCATAAGAATATCCAAAAACTGCGTCTAGAGTATACCTGCTACCCAGCCACAAAGTGTGGCAGTGCTGCATATGAGCTATAGGGCTCTAAATGAGAGAAAATATGTTGATGTTCGGCAAATATTTGTAAAACAGTTTATATAGCTAATCTAACAGGCTTATTAAACTTTACACACTAATAATTGTGTTAACTTTATTTTAGACTGGACGTGCGTGAAGTGTAGTTTTAAAGTTCTGCCAGAATAGTGCACCCAGACAAGGGATATAAAATAGCAAGTGACATAGTATATAATGTGAAACTGCATATAGCTGCTTTAAGATAGATTTAACCAGCATGTAACAGCATGTAAATTAAACAAACCAAAAGTTAGGAACACATATATGCTTGTTAGCCCACACCAGTTCTTTTCTAAACTAAAATAATGGTTTGGATAATAAAGCTAGTATCAGCGTGAGATGTTCTAGTTAAGGGGTGAAGCCAATTTCACGACATGAAGCTTTAAGGTACTCAAACCTATATAAATGAGAACTGCTGCAGCTAAGGGAAATCCCTATGTTATAGACCAACTAAGATCTGTGTTCTAGTCTTCCATAAGGGAGTGGTTCTTTAAATAGTCTAACCTAAGTTAGATAGTAAATAAATGGCTGCCTAGCACATCAGAACTTACCACTACATCTTTATCTAAAAACAACATTGGAAAATATAGCTTCTATACCCTCAATCAGCTCTCTTTATCCTGCAGTCAAGTGAGAGTAAACATAAATCTTTAGGAAATTATAACATTAATTCAAGTAAATAACAATATACAAGCGACATTTTTGATAGTGAGTGTTTTAGTCCCTAATACATATAAAAACGATATAAGCATTATATAAGGATCTAGAAATATGTTTCCTTCTTCAAATGTCCATCTTTGGTAGAAATGTTACTCAGGGGGGTCGATTCGTTACCCTGCTATCTTATTTCTCTGCAAGGCACCAAGACCCCTGTCACAAAGACAAGAGCAATCATTCTATAGCTAAAATAAAACTTAAGCAATTATAAACAAACAGTAACTCATTTCTGTAGTCACAGTCAAGGTAAACAAAGTTAACATCCATATCTGGAGTTCTATCTATATTGTTGCTACTGTCTCACATAATAACTGCAGACTTAGGGTTCTTCAGCTGTTATAGGTATAGCGAACATAAGGAGTGCTGCGGCCTCATCTCATCCCTCCCGGGTGTTGCTATTACAAATGAGAAGGTAGAAGCCTCAAGTCGTCTGGGGAGCATGTCCTCCAGGGTCCCACTGCAGGACCCATGCGTTTGCGCGGTGGCGATGGTAGCGATAATGGAGCCGCTGATCGAGTGAGAGTGCACAGCTGGCTAGAGGCCAGGAACATCCGAGCTTGGATCCCTTACCGGTAGTGGGCCACCAGACAAAGGTGCTTGTTGTCTTTATCCTCTGAGAGAATAGCCCCAATGCTCCGTAAGCGCTTGTGATGACTGGTGCACCGCACGGTGTTTTAAAAGTGATAGAGCTTGGGGACAAGTATAAGCTTGGATGAGGAGATGCACCGGCTTTCTGATAGCGTAGCACTTTACTCCAGGGAGCCACCGCAGCATCCGTCCTGTTTGCTGCCATGCGGAGTGTGCTGTCTCTCTCTAGTTGTATCGGGTCAGCCTCTACATTGCCGCCTAAGATACAAAGCGGGTCTCCTCCGGGCCATGTCGCCTGTGATCTAGTGGCATAAGGCTGAGTAATTAGCGGGTCTTCTGCCAGGTCCTCCATGTGGGCCTCATTTTGAGGTAGGCAATCAGCGCCATCTTGACTTCGCAGGTCCGCCAAAACAGAATGAAGGCAGCTGAATTGGCTGTCGGCTTTATCTAGTAAGCCCATCATCAATGAAGTTAGATGCACATATGTGTCTTCCATCTTAGGGATAGTGCTAGGCAATAGGATAGGTTCTCTATCTGCAATAAATGAAAGTTTTAATTTTTAGGCTCCACGAGCCTAGCTACGGCACGTCTGTCTCCTTTGGCAGTTGGCTCCGCCCCTCAGCATGTCCCTTTAAATGTATTTGCAGCATTAGTTCATTTAGATTACTTGACTTTGTAATGTGATCAATATTTGTACATGATACCTGTATATTATTGTTGTTCATGCTTTTGTGTGCTGGCATCGTGCTAAGCACCCTCTAGGGCTGGCCAGTTTATGCTTTACTAATGTTACATATCATGTCAGCAAGTTGTATTCCTTTGTGAGCAATGTCAATAACCTATTTAGCCTTGGATATATCACAAAGCAGGAACCCATTTAACGTGATAAATGGTCTGGGAATTTTTTGACAATTAATTAATGCCGTTTCTGAAACAAATCCATTTTCATCCTCTGTGCTAACAGGTAATAAGTCTGAGAACACTAAACTTAGTAAATTAACTATCTTTACACTAATTGCTAAATTAATACTATAGTTGGTTTAATTGTTTTGATTGATCTATAATTAAAATATAAGGTAATGTAGCTGAAATTTACTGAACATCAGAAGGGATTCATATCATTTGCATTTAAAAGTGTGTATAGTTTCAAAATATCCATGCTGCAGACATCTTTGACATAATGGCTTATAGCCAATCAGAAAAAAAGTCTCAATTCTGATATACAGCGATGCTAACTGCATTGGTGAGGCCTAATAGTTTGGTGTTATTAGTAATTACGTATAATAGCAGTGGGGGCTCTGTCTGATTTACAAATTACTGTAATAGTAAAGAGCTGCAGTTATACGAGTGGTTGGGGATCGTGGCAATTTTGGTTTTCGCTCTAGAGGAGTGGTAGAAAGAGTTAATAGAAGTGGTGTGGGGTCATGGTTTGGGTTAATTAAGTAGTGGATCAGAGGTTTAAAAGCAGAACTTGTGTTAGTGATGGACTTTGGCACACCTTACTAGCCAAAATAAATACATAAATAAATCTCAGTACAGGAGCTTTAATACATTTTAAAATGTGCTCTTTTTATGCTGTCATTTACATGTTTTGTTATTGTTTTTGGGGTTTTTTTTTCAAGCAACAGGGGTCAAACAGTCTTTCCTGTGTGGCAGTTGCCACCAATTAGAAGCAACTGGTATTAATTAGCGGTATGCAAATGCAGCATGGTAACTAATAAATACCACAGAGAAAATAAGCTAGTAAAAAAAATAACACTTTTTTTTAACGATATCTCAGTTTTGTGGGGCTTCAATATGATCTTGGCAATAGTAACATAAAGAAGCAAATTGCTAGTATATGCAATCAGTAAGTACATAAAAGGGCTGCATACATGCTATCGTTTGGCAGCTACTAAAAATCAAAAAGATGTTTCAAGTGTAATTATTGTGATATTATTAGTAGAATAATGAGAATATTAGTGTCAGGAACAGTCCATCATTTATTACGTATATTGGCTCCTGAGAATAATATTAAATATGGAAAGAATTTAATTGGCTTGTAATAGTGTGTGTGTCAATCAAGCAGATGGGCCACTAGTATGTCGTAAAACCCTGCTTAACTGTTTATCGTTTCTGTTTTACATTTCACTATGAAACAGACTGAACTCATAATTACAGAATCAATTCTCATCAGATATATGAACTAAGACAATTTAGAAGAGTCTTTAGTAACACATGTAATGCTAAAGTACTGGGAGCTAATAAAATGAAGTCATTTCTAAGAAGCACTTTGTTAATTGTTAAGTTGTTCTCCATCTGAAACAACAGATGGTACAACATAAGTAGCTATGCTGTCACAAGCAACATTTTATATCAGTTCTATGCAAATAAATCTGATCATGCAGATAAATGGCTGTCAGCCTCCTATTACCAGATAGATAATCATTGGATAGTGCACATTCTACTAGCCTAGGTTTGGTGAAATCATAAGGAACAGCAAGCAGTCACTGTAGATGGTGTGGCAGGTGGAATCTGCTCAAAATGTTGAATGTCTATTTCCTTCTTTCTTTTTGTTTTTTGTTGTATCCACAGCTCATTCCTGTTAAAAGAACTGTGTAGCTGCTTATTTTCGGTTGCAGTCAAACTAAGCATTCTTTCCACTAATTCATTCAATACATTATGTCCCCAATGATGGTTTGTTTCAGTATGTTACATGAAAGTATAGAAATGACCCTATGAAGTAAAGCGGACAGCCCGGGCAGTAATTCAGGCGAAGGTGAGGGTGTGCAGAAGGGGGGGCATGGATGTTGGGTACATAAATGATATACAAATATATATATATGCAATTGGTCTGAGGTCTGGTCTGTGCAAATTCTGTAGTACTAGTAGCTATGGTATAATGTATGGTGTGTACATTTGCTTGACATAAGGGGGGCAGGAGACCACATATTTGTTTTAAGGTATAATGTGGACATGTAGCAGCAATAGTGGGTGTAAGGGTTCATACATAAGACCTTATCTGTGAACGTATGTAGATTAAAAAGCCTTATATAACTTTACAACTGGAGGCCAGGGGGGCAGAGAGAAGTCAAACACTCCTACTAAACACCCAGGAATAATTTATTTGTAATGCAGTCAATAAGTAAAATAATAATAATAATATTTGGAAAGATAAAACCTTGTTCTCCTTCAAATCCAGCTAGTTGATCTAGGCCAATGAGAGGTGTAGATATGGTTTGGTGTCTAATCTCTGATAATTGATCATTGTGATTAGCAGACAAAGAAGATGTATTTCTTTTCTGGGGTCTGATCTATTGCGGTCACATATGCCTACCTGCTATTACTGTCCCTTAAAGACTGTTCTCCCTGCTTCTGTCAATCATGCTGTTTGGGGAGTAGTCTGCATTCATTCTTCTGCTTGAACTTACCTGCCTAATTAATTAGTCATGCACCTGATTCTCTCTGCCTCTTTTTAAGTCATGTCAGGCCTACTGTGCATTGCACTAGCTTTGAAGTTTGTTCCAGCATGGACTTCCCTAGACATATTCAGATTACAGCCTTACCTGTCAGCTAAAGCCTGAATTCTACTAAATCACAAGTATCCATATATTTCCTGCATTGTTTCCTGGACACTGCTATTTTTGCAAACTCTGAACTCCATCTAAATTACAAGTTTGTATTTTGCTATAATCATTGCTACAACTGAATCATACTCTGAACTTTACAACTATTCACTGCTACAAGTTGTCATTGCTCAAATATCCTCTTACAAATATATATATTCAGAACTCTGCATGTATGTGTTCCAGTAAAACAAACTGC